>NC_088405.1:30216329-30221329 GCF_034236695.1 Oncorhynchus nerka
ATAGATGACTCAGAGTTCAAACATAAATAAAGATCAACACCTATGGAAATGGTGGCCAGAGAAAGCAAGTCATTATGGACTAAATTTAATGGAAGGGAACACATTTTTTGGTTTGGAATGGAGCCCAAACTCAGAAAACTGTTGTACTCTATGCTACTGCTGTGACCCATACCCTATCATTAGACTATTGGGACCAATGCAGAACTACCTCACAGCTTCCCTCCTCATTTAAAACCCATCGGCCAGTCGGAATAACTCTGTGTGCTGCGGAGGCTGCCCAGAACAACACACCCTAACAAACACAGGCCTGATTGCATGCGGCACCTCCTTGTGATTGCATCTTTAGTGAGGAATTATCCCGTCTATCACCTACTCCCAGCCAGATGACTATCTGAATGAGTTTTTCTCTTTGTGGACAACGTCTTTATTCACGGGAGCCCACACTACAAAAGGACTTAAACTCACTGAGAAAAGTGGAAACGTTGGTTCACTCATTCAATAATAATGTTTCGGTTCATTGCAACTAACTAAACACATCACAGACAGTTGAACCTGTCAAGTGTCAAATGTAGCATGCATGAGTTTACAGCAACAATTGGCCAACCCAAACCATAGACAATGATCCTATGCTAGATTTGCATTTTATCCCAAATGACTAAAGCTATTATCTACAGCCAGCTGATCCAAGGTCAGTTTTGTGTTTATACCACTAAGCCGTTCTGTACGGTGTTTGTGTATCCTATTCTACACAGCAGAGTCCATTTACCATGTTTACCACACTCCATAACTAATGTATCTCTTTGTGTTTATTAGGGAATAAAAGTCCTAATCAGCATTAGGTCTAGAGAGGAGAGAGGGAGAAGAGAGGAGAGCAGGCTATTCTTCAGCCTAATGGCCAATTAAGGCCTTCTAAACGAGAAGGCAGGAGAGCAGCATCTACTCACAACCCCCTGTGAGACTCTCTGCTTGAAGAAAACCTCACAACCTCTCTCTCACTGGAGCATTGACATGTTCTCTGGACACGCACACACAGAAACACACTTTCTCTCTATTTCTCTCTAGCCTGGTTACTGAAACACATGGTCACTCACTCGTATGGTCGCTCTCTCAATCACTCTCTCTCTCTCTCCCTTTCTTTTAGTGATAGAGAGGAAAAGAGAGCAGCAGATTTGAGCTGCATACTTGATCAATTTTGCCCAGTCTAAATGACCTAAATAAGGAATTCAATACCCTGGGTCTGAAAAGGGAGCTTAGTCCACATATTTATTGAATCCAGACTCTTTGTCCACTGCCAGAATATTATGTGGTTTTCTGGGGGTTTAGACTTTGCTCTTGTGATGCAAGATGGAGTCGAAATCGGATCTCTCAACCCCCTTTCTCTCCTTCCTTCCTCTCGTCTCTCTCCTCTCTCTGTCTCTCGCTTTCTCTCAAAGGGTTCCCTTGCCAGTCCTGGGTCTGGTAGAGAGGAGAGAGAAAGAGGGGGAAGGGGGTTGTCATGAAAACCCCAATACACCCCGGGGCTTGATTGATCGGATCAAATGGCCAGAAACAGGAAGTGGGAATCAGAAGAGGTGGATACGGGCACAACCTGAGAAGAAGAGTAGCTTCTTATAAGGCATATACATCATTATTATGATTTTTATAGTAGTCAAGGAGTCCACTATATGATCATTCAATGTTGAAGTGGGCATTACGCAAGAACAAAACAGAAAGTCCCTTGATATTCAAATGGAATATTTTAAATATGAGGATACTTTTTATGGAAAATGGTTGTTGTTGGTAGGCCTACCATCTTTCTAGTTCTGTAGGCCTACCATCTTTCTAGTTCTGTAGGCCTACCATCTTTCTAGTTCTGTAGGCCTACCATATTTCTAATCCTTGTGTTTCCCATTGAACATCCTATTTTTCCTAACTGTAAACCGAACCCTAACCCTGAACCTAACCTTAACCCTAACTTTAACCACAAATCCCTAACCCTAAACCTAATCCCTAAAATAGCTTTTTTCCTTGAGGGGACAGGTGAAATGTTCCTTGTTTTACTATCCTTGTGAGGACTTCTGGTCCCCACAAGGATAGTAAAACCAAAACACATACACCCCCTCCCTGTGGCCATGTTTGGAGGTAGAGCCCATATACATGCACAGCGTGTAATGATGTCTAAGAGCTATTTCATGGTGCAGACTTGGTTTGAATTAGAGGCCAGCGGGAGAGCAGGCTGTTTCTCTCTCTCTCGCACGCACGCACGCACGCACACACACACACACACACACACACACACACACACACACACACACACACACACACACACACACACACACACACACACACACACACACACACACACACACACACACACACACACACACACACACACACACACACACACACACACACATACAGACCATCTCAAATGAACCAATACATATGTACATATGCATTGAAGACATTCACAACAAGATACTTGTCAACACACACACAATAATACAAGTAATTACACACAGAGACACATGCTCCCAGAACATAATGTCACATCATGTCACATCAAACACGCACAAATACGGACCCACTATTAAGGAAGGGCATGTACTGTACTGTATGTGGAAAGCAGGGCCATATGAGAATGAGTTGTGTGTGTGACGGTGTGTGTGACCTTTTTAAGATCCAGCCAAACTGATAAACACGCTCCCTCCGTGCCTGTCATTTACAGGTTGGGTATCGACGTCCTACAGCCTGTGCCCATGAGACTTACACACACACACACACACACACACACATGCACACGTGCACGCAAGCACACACATACTCATGCAAAACAGTCTGTTATTCATACCTCTATTATAATTGCCTATGATTTGACATTACTCACCCTGTAACATCAGGCATGTAGGTGTCTATTAATTTCATAACAACAATCTCTCCTGTCATATCACTGGCCTCCCTCCTTCCCTAGCCAGGGCTAACAATGAGGCATGTGCTTCCTTAAGTTATGGTCAAGTGTGCCTCGGTTAGCTTGGTTTCTCGTAGGGGGAGAATGCCAGTGAGAGAAAGGCTTGGGGGTGATGTGCTGGGGAAAACTAGCATAAGCTCCTTATCACAAGACATTAGGATGACACCGGGAGGTGAGCGCTTGTGTCAGCCGCTCAGGCCATTTGGAGACGGCTGCCTCAATGTGACAGGTCAGTGCACAAAACTAGCCGCCAGATGAAGGACTAAGAGCGGGAACACACACACCGAGACACACGCATGCACACAAACGCCTACACAAAGACACATGAACGTGGGTGCACACAAGCACACATATGGAATTGTTTCTCTCTCCGTTACTCAAACACACCAAGGCACGTGATCAAAAATAAACAGGTACGCAACTAAATACTGAACAATTATTCCAGATCCAAACAACTATTTTGGTTCAATCTTATATCAATGACTTTAAGTAACAGTACAAGGCCCTACCACGCAGCCAGAAAGTGACAGTGCATCAGGCTAAATGTTCCTCATTAATTATGCCGACACAACATCTAGACCCATGCGGCATCCATTTATCTAACTCTCAGACACCTCAGCTACAGTACTGCATATGCCATTTTAATATTCTATGCTGTTTACAATGTACAACAAGAAAGTGGTTTATCACTATTTGCTTCTAAAGGAAGAGCTTCATTTATTCATGAAATAGTTTTTCAAAAGTACATCTGTCTGACACTTTTTTTTGCATTATTCATTAACAGAAAACCTCTAACCTTTACTTTGTTAACTTTAACAATCTTAATCATATTCTACCATGCAGAAAAAAACACTGCCTGAAACAATATGTTATAATTGAATAAACTAAACTAAGAGGATAGATAACATTGTGAGATTGGTTCCTACTGAATACTGCAGGGGTCAGTGTGGATGCCCGAGGGTCATCAGTCATCAGTAATGCTGGGTGTCAGACCATTGACATTTCAGAGGGACGGGAACATACCCCGCCCTGCCCCAACAAAGAGAGGATGATGATGCCAAGGGCTGTGTCTTGTGTGTGTGTGTGTGTGTGTGTGTGTGTGTGTGTGTGTGTAGGAGCAGGATCATATGCTAAATATAATGACATGGGTGAGGCTTCAGATCAGATTGAATATGAAGTGAGTGCATTCTTCATCTTTCTGCCTCCCTCCCACACACACACACACGCTCGTACGCATGCATGCATGCAGGCACACACACACACAAACACACACACATACACACACACACACTCGTACGCATGCAGGCACACACACACATACACACATGCTCGTACGCATGCAGGCACACACACACACACACACACACACACACACACACACACACACAGGTCAGAGAATCCCAGTGGTCCAGGAACTGGCAGGCATCCTCCACTGTTCTCCAGTGATCCAGCATGCTTTCTTTTACACCCTGCCAACATGCATTCCACTACACACTAGCTGTTGCATCCTATTCTCCTCTCCAATCAGCCATTATTCTCTGCATTTCATAAACACTCAACACAGAGTACTACGAGAACGTGTGAGGCTAATTTGTCGACATGCTTTGTTTTAGTTTCAAAACTGTTTCCTCACTGAAGACGTAGATAATTAAAACAAATGGACATCGTTGGTTTTTGAATATAATAATATAATGAAGAACAATACAACAGAAGAGGAGGAGAATGAAAAAGAATGTCTGACTAGTAAGTGTGTACTATTATCTGTGGATAGTTCTATGTACACTGGAGGGAAATGAGTTTTTGGCACAGATCTTACATTTCATTGTCACAAACAGTATTGTACTAGGTTTTTCCGTTGAGCTCAATGTATACCAACCCCACAAGCCTATTTTCCTCTCCACTTCTCCACGTTGACCCATATCTCCCCTGACTAGGTCAATTTCAGTCCTCACTGCACCCCCTCCATCTGCCCCCCCCCCCCGCACCCCAAAAGGATGCTCCTGGCTTCCACTTCAGGGCTCTGGCCGCATCCCTCCCAGTCGCCTCAACCTCT